>NW_027125003.1:0-2207 GCF_009768925.1 Cryptosporidium bovis
CTTATAATTTATATTTCAACTCCTGAAGGAAAAAATAAATCAAAAAAAATAGCCAAAGAAATAGGAGATTCCATAAAAAGAAGACACGTAGGTGAAAATAGGAATGGTAAAGACGAGTTTGACGAAAACAGTTTTATTTCAGAAGTTGAATATAGTGCGTTGCCAAAACTAGTTCAATTTTCTGATTCTGACTCTAGTCTGGATGGAAGTTATTCTGAAAGGGAAACTAGTAGCAGAAAGTCAGACAAGAAACAAAAAAGTAGAAATAATAAAAAGGGTAAAAGGAGAGACGGAAACAAAAGCAATAAGATAAATAGTGGTAGAAATGTGGACCTTGAACCTGTTACATTTATAGAACCCGGGAAGAAAAAGGGAGCTGTTTCTAGATTATTCTCCAGAATTCCATTATTCTCCCCTGCAATGACGTATGTATATTCTCACTTAACTAAAAAAGGGAGAAGAAAGAGAAAAGAATTAAAAATTGTTAGGCATATTAGAAACTTAGAAATTAAATTCAGGAAGAAGGCATATGGAGGTATAGAGGAAAATGAGGAATTTAGTGCAAGCAGTTTTGATTATTAGAGAAAATTAGAAAAAATTATACATAAAAAAGTAGATTACCTAACTTAACCAGTAATAGAAAGTCATTATTTTCTGAAAATAACAGTAGTTAATCTGTTTTACCATTTTACGCCCACTAAATTTATTGTTTTAAATATGTTACCAGGAAAAAACAAATTTTTGAGACAAAAATAAATATGTTATTAGCTTATTTTAATTTAAAAATATTTTCTATCTTTCAGTTCTCATTGTTTGATAAATTATTTGAAAAATACATTTACTCAATCATTTTAATTTTTGTTTCGCTTCCGCATTAATTTGTATATTTATTCTTTGCATGCAAATGGTACCGAAGAAGACTAAATACAATTGGCGGCAAGATTTAAGTCAAAGTGTGTGTTACTTGACATGTAATAGCCAGTACGTATAATAAAAAAGAGGAAGAAGAGGATGTGGGAAGTCGGTGATGAGATTTTAATAATGTATTAGTGAGTGAAAAGTAGGTGCTAAACTAGAAGGCGAGAAAGAAAAAAATTAATCAATAATAGTACAAAAAAAGGCATTCCCTTGTGCTTCTTTTCATCGATAATAGGTATTTGGAGGATGATGGGAAGAACATTAGAGTTTTGCACTATAATATATGTAGTTTTTAATAGTTTGATTTCCAGCTCAGCTTTACAAACTGAGTACAATGAGTTTGTTTTAGGTAGGGTAGGATCTCAAAAATTGGAGATCAAATCAAAAACAAATCAAGGTACAAGCAATAACTTAGAAGAATATGGATCACTTGGAAGTTATATGTTTAAAAATGAGAATGATAAAACCGTTTTAACTAGTATATTATTTCCAAGCTTTGCAGTACTCTATGATCCAATTAGAAGACAATTCTGTTCTGGAAAGTACAAATCTGATTCATATTCATATTCTCCAGGAAATGAAATACCTTTTAGCGTGAATTACTGGACAGACAAGTACAATTCTAGATACTGGGTACTTGAATCAGAAGGTGGTGTAATATGTATGCTACCATACACACTTTCAAATAACTTTACAAAAGTAATAGCAGATGTAGATTCAGAATTCGAGTACGATCCTTCGGCAATTTACGAGCCGAATAGTACAGATAAAATAATAAGACAAAGTTCAGTTACTAGTTACGTTTCAAGCTGTACAATAGGCATATTTCAAGGTTGCTTATCGAATGAATTTATGCTCACTGTAGATTCAACTCTTTACTCAACAGGTATTGAGATATCATTAATGGGTGTTTTTGGTATAAAAACAAAAAATGGAATTTTCAACGAGTATGCCTTTTACGATAAGAGTTCAAGTAAGAAAATTATGCATCTTATGATTAATCCTGATATGATTGGACTCTATTTTGAAAATTCTTCAGGTGAAAAGCAGAAATGGGGTAGTTTGGGTGAAGATATTGAGATAGGAAATATGAAATTTAACTACAATCTAAGACTAATAGTAAAAGAGGGTTGGTTTTACGTTGTTTCTGGTAGAAATGGAGCTGAAAGAACAATAGTTTCAAGTGAGATCCCGATCGAGCAATTTGATGGATTTGGTAAGATAGTTTCGTCTCATAAAGGAAATGGAGGTTCAACATATCTCCAAATAATACCTGGTTTAAGTGCCGA